>NW_026782406.1:370000-385000 GCF_031769215.1 Ylistrum balloti | reverse complement strand
GGATCAGATGACAATATACCTGGGTATTATCACACCTGTAACTGACACTGGGATTGGCTATGTACCCGTTCTATGTATCTACTATTATCACTGAAGTAAATCTACTTATGTTTTCTCTCACTGTTTTTTATCTTCATTCCAGTCGCATTTTTACGCAATATTCCAAGATATAATTTATTACTATACGCTAGTACTGCAATTTGCCCTTTGCGGAAATTATTCTAAAGTTAAAAAGAATAGTTTCCTTACCGAGAGGTCCGGCGTATACACAGATTAGTTTTCGTTGAAAATAGCTTTTTTCAACTTTTGCTGCAAAGTATGGCCCTTAATGCTGCCAACACAAGAATCATCCATACCCCTCACTCCCCCACCTCCCCGCCTTCCCCGTTATTTGACAGAGGACAGTGTCAACCTTTATGTGATGTATAATCCCCGTTATTTGACAGAGGACAGTGTCAACCTTTATGTGATGTATAATCCCCGTTATTTGACAGAGGACAGTGTCAACCTTTATGTAATGTATAATCCCCGTTATTTGATAGAGGGCAGTGTTAACCTTTATGTAATGTATAATCCCCCGTTATTTGACAGAGGACAGTGTTAACCTTTATGTAATGTATAATCCCCGTGACTTGACAGAGGACAGTGTTAACCTTTATGTAATGTATAATCCCCGTTATTTGACAGAGGACAGTGTTAACCTTTATGTAATGTATAATCCCCCGTTATTTGATAGAGGGCAGTGTTAACCTTTATGTAATGTATAATCCCCCGTTATTTGACAGAGGACAGTGTTAACCTTTATGTGATGTATAATCCCCCGATATTTGACAGAGGGCAGTGTTAACCTTCATGTAATGTATAATCCCCCGTTATTTGACAGAGGACTGTGTTAACCTTTACGTAATGTATAATCCCCCAGTTATTTGACAGAGGACAGTATCCCAATCCTTGTTAAATACAATTGTGTTACGAAGTTGTTTCCATATGTACATCGTCCTGGTAGATAACGGAAGTGCATGTTTTTACAACCGGAAAGTCATTACATGATCACGCCATGACTTTACGAGTAGCAATGTATCTGTTAACACATTAGAATGACAGCCCTTTTTACGACTGACGTTCGCGCCGATACAAGTGTTTACGACAGAGATTTTTTTCGCACTGCATGCTTACATTTGGGCAGTGTTCGACCATTTTAAATGTTTGAATTTATTTTTTAATGTTTCATTAAAGAATCTGTATCGAATTATTACCGCGTGTGAATTATTGATGTATGAGAATGAATAATTAGTTAAAATAGCAGATAATCCAAAGTTGCCATGACAATATAAATGCATATCCATCTGCTGATAGCGCCACCTACATCAGGATCAAACGCCCCATAAACCTGTGATCAATAGTCAATTCCTGAACACGCTTTGAAATCCGATGACACAAATCCATTATCGTAAGCAAATCGTTTAAGCATTCGAGAGATGAAGATCGCTGGGTTCGATAATGAGAAAACATTTCTTCCGCTAAACACATTTCCGGGAAACATAGTGGAAGGGAGCCGTTATTATCTTTTTTCAATAAAGACTTCTCAACGCAATATATAAGAATGAATAAACCGCGTCCCACAGTGTAGCAGTCTGAAGCTTAAGATCAAAGCCATCATATTTTCAAAGTTACGATTGTCTGATGAAACGTGAAATGCTGCTCACCTTTTCTCGTCTCGTCATCGAACTCTTTACAATACCACTGAAATAGAGTCGAACTTTTCTAATGGACTGATGAGATTAATCCGGAACAAAATCTAATATGTGCATTATGAACGAAACGAAGTACAAAGGTAATAAAATACATAATGTCACTAAGTGGCCGGAAACACGTGATACCATACAAAGTAAAGGTTAGCCTTCTATACGATAAGTTTAATTAATGAACTTTTAAAACTTTAAAATCGTGAGTTAGAAATGTTAGAACAATTATCAGCTGATACTAAAGCGTTGATTATTTTGTCTTCGTTATAAACATCAAAACATGTTTTACTTAACAATATGCTATTTCAATGATGGCGACAGTTTTGTGGAAATTACATGCAGAGGCGACCAGTTTAATGGTAACACATATTATTATTGTGTATAGCAGACAACACATATTGTTACTGTGTATAGCAGACAACATATATTGTTATTGTGTATATCAGACAACACATATTGTTACTGTGTATAGCAGACAACACATATTGTTACTGTGTATAGCAGACAACACATATTGTTACTGTGTATAGCAGACAACATATTGTTACTGTGTATAGCAGACAACACATATTGTTACTGTGTATAGCAACACACATTGTTACTGTGTGTAGCAACACATATTGTTACTATGTATATCAGGCAACACATATTGTTACTGTGTATAGCAGACAACATCTTGTTACTGTGTATAGCAGACAACATATTGTTACTGTGTATAGCAGACAACACATATTGTTACTGTGTATAGCAACACACATTGTTACTGTGTGTAGCAACACATATTGTTACTATGTATATCAGGCAACACATATTGTTACTGTGTATAGCAGACAACATCTTGTTACTGTGTATAGCAGACAACACATATTGTTACTGTGTATAGCAACACACATTGTTACTGTGTGTAGCAACACATGTTGTTAATATGTATATCAGACAACACATATTGTTACTGTGTATATCAGACAACACATATTGTTACAGTGTAAAACAAGCATCACATATTGTTACCGTGTATAAAAAGCATGGTGACAACCAACGGAGTTTGAATTAATGAAAGGTCAGGATTGTTTGTTTATTGACATGAAAACACTATGGCATGTTACAGTCTGTTAATGTGCTCTTCCTATGTTAACTGTTTATTGTTATAACTGATTTTGGTATTCACTTGTGTGTCTTGTTAACATCCTTTTAGAGATATCCCTCGGCAAACAGAGCGGTGTGATATAAACAATTGTTAACATAGTTATCGAAAAAAAAATGATTTCTTAGAAACCAAAGTTTGAACGTGACACTTCTTACTTGGACTGACCCAGGTTTTCCGGAACACCTGGTCTTATTCTTTTTTCCTGGCGTCTCCGTGTAAATCTTTCTTTTCTTTATATTTTGTCCTAGTTTTATGGAAATTTAGTATGGATTAGAATTACGTAGACATGTTGTACTGTCTTGATATTCTTTGTACCGATGATAAAATCGCAGAACTTATCACTCAGGTTCAGTAACCAATCATCTTTCTTTTTTCATTTATTTATTTTTTGTTAATATCAAACAATTATAGCAGATAAGACATGTATTACACATAAACTTACCACATTTGTGTATGTTTTCAGTGTGTGTTTATGTGGAATTAGTTTCTCGTAAGTGACGCCAGTGTATATAACGTAAATAAAGCCACAGTTATGATTGATTAGAGACCAGATTTCCGGATGAATAAGTGTATTCGTTAGTCAGCCATTGTATTGTATGAACAACACACATCCCGATATCATGCTTTGTACCCTGGTTGTTTGTTCAAGTTGTTGATGATCAACCTTGTCTGTGATTATTAACGTTAATTACATCCAACTAAAATCCACATGTTAATCAATATCTCCTTACTTGGAAAATTGTTCCCCTAAAATTTCGTGAAGCAAACTCGCGGTGCTGTCGATCGTGTGGTAAAGCTATTTGATCTCTTGAAATTACCAGAATGCTCGCTGTCGTTGATCAGGCAGTAAAGAGAGTTGACTTCTTGAAAACAAATGACGACAAGCTTTGCTCAAGCGGAGAATAATCGCTCAAGATGGTGAAAAACTTCTTGATGATTAAATTTAAAGTCTAGACTTAAGATCAGTACGTCAATATGTCTTTAGCCAGATTTGTCAAAATCGGTTAGGATTTCTCTTTTTCATTGTTTGCAGAAATATAATTATATGGAAATGAAACAACAAAATTTCCATTTTGAGAACATTTACTAGTGTACTACTATTCAAAACTCGTCTAAATCTTTGAGAAAAATTACATTTTTTTAAAATTTTGCCATTAAAAGGCTATACAAAATATCTTCTGAACTTCTGAACAGATAAGTTTCCGAATGTGACACAATTTAAGTATGAAAAATAACAAAGGGAAATAACTCCTAAATTACACAAAAGCGGGTGTTGGGTCTTGTGCACTGCTCGTCTCGTTGAGACTTATCTCCCTATGAAGTTGTTGATATGTCTTATAGTTTTATTGTTATTCTCCGGACACAATTTAAGTATGAAAAATAACCAAGGGCAATAACTCCTAAATTATGTTTAGAGAGTGATGGTTCTTGTGCACTGCGCGTCTTGTTGAGATCTACCTGTCTATGAAGTTTCATGTTGATCTTTTTAATCGTTTTGTGTAATGCCCCGGACAAAAATGATAAATCCGTTTTAATTCCACTCTGGAGACATGTTTCAGTGGTTACATCCTGATATCTGCCATAAGGCATTACATACACAAAGTTACGTCCAAAACTGTCCAAACGGTTATCACGTGACATAGAAGAGACTTTCGTCTACGTGATTAATATTATTACATGTACATATGTTCGATAGAGACAATCGATTGCATGCCATTTAGAAACAACAGGTTTTCTATACAGACGTGAAAACAACTCGAAAATACCAACATGTCAACACAATTATAATCCAAACTCAAATTCAATAAAACTAGGACAACAACACGAAAATACCAACATGTCAACATAATCATAATTCAAACTCGAATTCAATAAAGCTAGGTCAAGATATGATCAAGAGACAAATTTACACGAAGACCCCTGAAAAGGTACAAGGAGAATAAGACCAGGTGTTCAGGAAGAGTAAGCGTTGGAGGTACTAGTCAATGTGTTCTTTCTCTCTGTATCCAATTCCGTTGACGGACACGTCAGATCCTCGTTTGATCAAATATCAAAGAAGTTAATATTTCCTCTCCTTTCTGATATAGTGCGTGTCCGTCACCGACCGCGTTCACCTACTTAACCATTCTTGGTGACTTCCAAAATATCATGGTCGCGATGACGACCACAGAAAAGTACGTGAGTCTTCGTGCCTGAGAAATATCACAAAACAAAGGAGTGAAGCTCAGCGTTGTGTTTCAGCATGCAAGTTGTATTAAAAGCAGTACGTGACAATTTATAACGACAAGCAACGGAAGAAACCGATAATGTGTTTCTACTACAATACCTTACTACCGATGAAGGGAAGGTGTGAACGTTTCAAGTACTGTAGTACTGAACAAAGTATTGATAGTATTGTATTGAAGTACTTCACCAATCGAATTCCTTAAATTTATGCAACAAGCTCTCTGATTGGCAGAGCCAAGTCTTGATCGATTGTGGGTGGAGCCAGGTGAAAAAATACTGTGCAGACATCGGCATTTTACAAGCACTCGACTGTCGCGAGAGGTTAATTGGAAGAGTCCAAGTCACAGGTGGCTTCAGATCAGACCTAATTGGGTTGTCCCATTTGTTTCGTTCTACACCCAATGATACCTTGCTTTTCCATCGATGGTACAACGAGAAAACGAAAGTTACTCAGTACTAAACTAATTTACGTACAAAATATATATCATATATCAACAGGTTAGATCACTGGGACCGGAGAATTCATAACATCTTAACAGTGAATATAGTCATATATGCCGATAATTCATACTGCATTAAAAAATAAAGGAATTCTGTGGTCCCATATATTTTTTATTTTATTTTTTATCTTTTCATCGAAAATCATACATATCCGCAACATGTGAAAAAACTTTGAAGTTGGTTGGGCGGAATATCTAGAGCATTTACTACTGCAAGTTCCAGAAATTCTGACACAAGTCGGGTATTTGCCCGAAGCCTCTGTCTCATGACATTGAATACATATTCAGTTACGTTGTATTCCGGGGAATAAGGCGGCTGAAAAACCAGGGACACGCCATATTCTTTCAGCATATTTCTTAAAATGCGCTCTCCCTGTCTATGGTGATGGAATCCACAATTATCCATCACAACCACATCGCCTTGTACAAAAACAGGATTCCCCATATCGTTCGTATCGGACATAATTTCGTCGAAGAAATTAACTAGCTCAAATGCATTTGATGCCCCATCCAAAATGTTGTAGTGTAGTCCAAAGTAACTAGTACAAACATTTACTGTTAAGGTAGCATTACTAGCATATTTTTGAAATTCGTAGGCCCTTTCCCCTCTTTCAGCATGTCCATACTTGCGATTTCCGGAGGTACTCACAACTGAGGCTTCGTCGAAGAAGTGCATTTTCTGTGGAGTGTAACTCATCATAGTTGCCAGATAACGCGTCACAATGTCGTCGTGATTTGGGCGTTTTTTCTCCATGGGAACTTGCGAAAGCTTTTTGCATGTCATACCCAAATCTTCTTTAACATACCGGTTTATCAACGACGACGAAGGCACATTTTCCTCACTGCAAATATCAGTTTCCACCAATTTATTTCTGATTTCTTTACAATAAATTGACGGATTTTTCTTTTTCTCATATTCTATACAAGTAAGAACTTCATTGGTTACCTTTTTTGATCGTGGAGTTTCTTGCATCATAGGTGCTAGGGAGTTTGTCAGTTCGAAGTTTTTAACTATTTTGTAACATCCAGATTTGCTAACACCAGAACGTTTACTGATTTCGCCAAACGATAATCCTTTCATATGGTGATCTATGATTTCCTTACGTACGTTAAGGTCTAACTGTTTCCCCTTTGAATAGAAACCACCTTTGCTATTTCTATACATGTCGTCCTTTCACCTTATCTATCGGCAGTACTGATAAATATTGTACCTGCCAACACCGGAAATCAGCATTTATACTGCTTATTGCCGTAATTGAAAACTGATTGGTTCCGCACTAGTGACACCCCTGCCAAAGATAAATGTACATTGTATACACAGCGATTTTGTAGTCAAGGTCACAAGGGCATGATAATTTGCAAAAGTTTACGTAACTTTAGGCGAACTTTATTCAGTTTATAAGATCTTTATAGAGATGTCTGGAGTTTCCATCCATATGTAGCAAAAACGACAGCCAGTATGTATCAAAAGACTATGTAGTGTACTCCATGTCGATGACAGTTTTTTCTTTCACATCTTTATCAAAACTTCCAAAACTCAGCATGCGCAGCTTTCCTTAAAGGGGAATCCCTACGTCTGACAGGAGTATTGGGTGTAAAATTAAAATCAAACAAAAAAATACAGATTTTTTTCTGAGTGGTTACGTTTGCTTAATTACTATTCATATTGTAACTTCCAAACAGCAGCCAGAGTCTCAAGATAAATAGAATTATTTCAACATCATACCCTCAAGAATTGCATTATTCGTCCTGATTACCAAACGGAGAGAAAAAACGTAAGTCCATTAGGTACATGTTATGTACTTTTCGATGCTTATTTAATTTTTGATGACAACAACATTCCTATCTTCATGTTTCTGGTATAAAATTGTAAATAAATCTTATCCTAGTTTCTTCCGTTTCAACGAATGGAGATTCATTTTATTGTAATATTAAACAGGCGTGGTGGATTACCCCATATCAGAATGGATATAAAATGTTGCTTTTATTTAGTGTGACCGCATCCAAATCAAACATACTTTCAATATTCTTTGCTCTTGTGGTGTTTTAGTAAAGTGGTAGCAAATGACTAGAGATCATTTGCTATAGATGAGTTCGTTTCCATTAGGACAAAAAAAAAAAAAAAAAATACATGGTTTGTTTCCGGAAGTGACCCGCCTGTGATTTTGACGTCATCTCAGATGAAAACACTATTTATTAGCAATATACGTAAACTTGCGTCATTTTCTTAAACTCAAAACTTGCATATTGCTCAGGTGGTAAATATTTGATAAATGTGCAAGTTCTCATTGCTGATGTTCTTGTAAGCAGACCATAAAGAAAGTACACTTTTTAGCCAAAAATCTGAGGATCTGGTCGAATAACTGCCTTATAGCTTGTTGCTTCAGGTCAAAATGATAAAGATTTGTTTTTAGCTGGCCTATGGAATTTCTTTCAAACTCGATCATGATAAATATATTACACAGCGAGTGGTCGTTGGATAAAGTATTTTAAACTCTCGTTTGTGATTTAAAAAGTTTTTTTTAATGCATGCTTTAATGATTATATCTTAGGCTGATTTGAAGCTTTAGAAAAAAATCACTGGCAAGAGTTATTTGGTTGTAACTTTTCAAAGTAGTAAATAAATACAATATCTTACGAGAGTGAAAAATATCAAACCCAACAATCTCAAGTCATGAATTCAGTTTACAACAGACAAGTACAGATTACCAGCCAGCAGATGACGTCAACAAAATTTATTAAACTCCACGCAAAAACGTGTACACATCAAATTATAAACTCAATAAAAAGGATATTGATTAACTTTAACATCTCATGAGATATCTTGATTATCATTTTTCACAATTACATGTACAAGTTTACTGTAATTTTACAGTGTAATATGAAAGAATGTTCGAAGTTTGTTTATAGCTTCTGTTTTTCCGAAATGACACTGAAATCAACAATTTGAAATCAAAGGTTACTACAATGTTAAATGTATTCTTTCTTCAATACAACATGCCATGTTTACTAAATTAACAAAATCAAACGTGGAAAAATGTCCCTCAATTAGAAAGAACTGTTCAGTTGTTTGATCCTTTGGTAGAGGGGGTCGCTCACTTGGAGAATCTTTGGGAAGAGGAGGAAAAACACTACTTCCATAATCCTCAGCACCACCGCTAACTAGTGTTGAAGAGCATTTTTTATCTGTGTCGTTACTGTCGGATGGGCCTTGTGGAATGTAATTGTACATGTAACCGTTGCAGGGATAGAAGTTATCCCACTGTTGAGGAGAAGTGTACGGTACATACATGTAGTTTGGTGAACCATACATGTGCTGCAGATAGTTTGGGGATGTCATTCCGAATGGCACAGTGTTTGGAAAGGGTTCAGGGCTGGCCAAATTGTCAATTTTTGCTCCGTCATTTAGCGGTGTGCTGCATGAAGCTGAAGGTTTCGGAAAAGGCACGTTACCGTCATCAGAGAAATTTTCATTCACACAAGCGACACCGGTTGCAGACACTTTCGATTTGCCCGCAGCAAGAAGTGTTTCAATCTGTTGTTTCGATACTTCAGCGGGTACCTTTCCATTGCATGCTATCTTTATGTAGCGAAGATCCCTTTGAAGTAACTGTTGTCCCTTCTGTCCAATATATTTGTGTGGAAAATGTGCTTTAAGCAAAGGACGAACAGCAGATATAAAATTGGTTGTATTATGTTGCACGAATGTTTTGATGCTCGCCATTTCGTCATCTATGGACTTAAGTCGTTTTTGAATACCGCAGATTTCTTTATTAACCTGAAAAAAATAAATAAAATGAAATATAACAGCACGCGTTCATGTTATTTTGGTATAAGAGAAATTGTAAACGAAAACAGTTATTATTGTATTCTTATTTTTATAATATAATTCGGTCATTTTGCTATGATGATCAGCTTAACATCCATGGATACCGAAACCTTTAACGAATTAAAGAAAATAACATTTTCGGTAAGAAATCACATGCCACTAAAAAAATCATTGCAAATATATCAACAATAAAAGTTCTTGAAATAAAACCCTGACCTTATTACATTATGTTGTCAGTACTGTCCATTGCTCATGTAATTAGATACGGAGACAGATTAATAGAAGTACATTGTACTTGTTTCTGAATCCGAAATGCATATTTGCTTTTGTACTGTACTCATTTCACAAAATAAAATACAGTTTAAACTAAACCCTGACCACACGAGCACAAAACTAATGAATAATAAGATTTCATATAAATGTTAACTTACCTCAACGATGGAATGTTTGTGTTCCGCATGTTTCTGCTCTAATCCACAGTGATTGTAACCCATGCATGGATCAAACGGGCATTTTTTCTGTCCCTTGTTTTGCATTGACCGATGCCCTTTATAGTGGCAATTATCACATGTAAATTTAGTCAATGGATTCCCTGGGATGGCCAAAGGTTCTCTGTCGAGTGGCTTTTTCTTCATGTCTTTCAACTCGTCGTTTTTGTGAGAAAGCAAAATCACAAGTGTTTCCTTTTCGTCTCTCAGACGACCCAGTTCTTTTTTAAGGTAACTGTCATTCTGCGTAGATCCACAAATCCCCGAGTCGGATTTTGCTGCATCCGTAACGTCAATACCGGGACTACTAACAGTGTTTTCAAACTTCAGCCGTTTAGGTGGATGTGATGCGGCCGTGCTGGCATCTGCCGTCATTTTCTTTTTAAATGCACTTTTAGTTTCTGGCGTTTGCATGTTAATGATCTTATCTATCACCATTCGTTTGTACACCTGTGGCTTTTCCATGGAATTTACCTCAAGGTATTAAGATTGCTGACATCACATTTCTTGAATTCTGACGCATATTTCGCCAACCCTGGGTCAATCTGACGTAGAAAATTTTGCGTGCTGTTGCCGTCGTCGGACATTTTTCCAGCGATTACTTAGTAATTGTTATGTAACTGATAGTGTACATTAACTCCGCCTACCGGAACAAACTGGGTGTCAGATCAACTATTCAGGTTGTCTAAACTCCGCCCCCGACCAATCACAGAGGTCGTTGTATACTTGACTCGATTATTTGAATACTTCAATACAATAGTATCAATACTTTGTTCAATACTATAGTAAGTGTGTCGTTCACACTTTCCCTTCATCGGTAGTAAACATACATATTCCATGGTTTTGAACAATTTTCTGCAACAGATACCCTACATCAACCGTTAATACATGACATTGATGTCCAACACGTTTGTTGGTAAATATTATTCCTGACAACAAAGTTTGTGTTTTTAACAATCTTATCAACTCAATGGTATACCTGCCAAAGGCTAATTCTTTTTGGGGGTATTGTTTTGTTTCAGTCTCACAATTATTACCTTAATCTCTTTGTCGCGTGAGGTGTAGGTGAAAAGGGAGATTAAGGGGCGGAATAATCATCCCTTAGACTGTCTGCAATATGAGTGTTATTGGGAAGAAATTTCGTCACGACAATTGAACAGCTGACTTTGTAATTTCGTCTATTGCCGAACAGAGATTTGGCGTCAAGATTCAGACTTTTAAACGGTTTTCTTGATCAAGAAACATGGGCTTCGAAAGTACAAAAATTACGATTTTCGTTTCTTATGTTCAGATAAATATCTTCTATCCTTCCTGATAACAAGTAATCGAGTTAACATCGTGATTAAATCGTCAGTTCATTTAGTCTGTAGCCATAAGGAACGTATTCGTTTTCTTTGAGTATGAAAGTGAAATTTCAAATTTTAAAAGTTGTAAAGCTTTTTCAATTCTTCAAAATAAACCTTTTTGTGATTTTGAATAGTTTTACGTTTTCCTGAATTAATTTCTCGATAGCTTACCTCTGCTTCAGGTTAACATTTAATTTACGGAAAACAATAGGTAGTGAAATTGTTTAACAAAAACAGCACAAAATAATAGAGTAAGATTGAAGGAACTAGAGTGTGACAGGTAGATACACATCTTCTGTGTTAATCCATTGGATATAGATGATTCTCCGCGACAGACAAGCTGCTAGAAAATTGTGCTTTATTTCTGTGTGTGTTTATGCGATCAATTTCAATGCGACTTTGGGGAAACTATCAGTTTAAAGTCGTAACCTGAACTAATTCCTCTTTATCAGTCTTAAGAGTATAGTTAGAATATTGTCTATAGAAAATTTGACTGGACGACTGTTATAGGTTGTCCAGCAATTATCTCGTACAGAGTATTCTAATATAAACTAAAATAGATGGTAATAACAACGCGGTGAAGATGATTTGTAATTCGATCAATCGCATGTATGTTCTCATCTATTCGGGCCGTCCACGCGCAATTCAATTTGCCTGACCACCATTGTCAATCAAAAACAAATCACGATACCAAACAGAATGACATACGCTTTAGGACTTGACAATACACAAAAAATCTCGTTTTCTAGGAACGGCTACGATATACCTCTGATTGATATCAGTAAATGGATGTTAAAAGGCGCGTGCTGATTACCACTAAACGTTCCTCACGCGAGGCCTGCGAGTGTATCCACTTATAAGAACTAAACCAGTGAAAAATGGGCAACGGGACAAGAAAATGTCACCGTTATAAAGGGAACACCGTCGGATGTAAAATACTCGCTCCAAGTGGACAGATATTGATTGTAAGTCTGTTATCAACCTCCTTTCCAGGTATTACCAGCCTCATACCTATTTCAACAGACAATAGATTTATTCCATGCTACATAGTATACCACTCACGACTTTCCAATAAAAACATTAAGGCGGAAACCCATCCCGTCGCTTCGCCTATACCGTTTTTTTCTATATGGACCAGACTATGTGGTAGGAAATGGACTAACCTAGGTTTTGTTCACACTGATAATCGCTATAGACGGGGATTAAGATTTTCTTGACGTATAAAACTATATATAGAAATTAAGTGTAGGTGGCACTCGGACTTTAAACAAACTTTGAAATATCAGATGAGATGAAGTATTTAGAAAATGCAAACGCCTTGCTGTTTCTCGATCAAATATTTTCATCATCATTTTTTCAAGAATTACGTAGTTCAATTAACGGCTCCGATAGACCTCCCTAAAACAGACACGGATCACGGAATAATCACCATCAATCAATAACGGCTCTGATAAACCTCCCTAAAACAGACACGAATCACAGAATAATCACCATCAATTAATAATGACTCCGATACACCTCCCTAAAACAGACACGGATCACGGAATAATCACCATCAATCAATAACGGCTCGGATACATCTCCCTTAAACAGATACGGATCACGAAATAATCACCGTCAGTCATTAACGTTTCCGATACACCTCCCTCAAACAGATACGGATTACGGAATAGTCATCATCAATCATTAACGACTCCGATAGACCTCCCTAAAACAGATACGGATCACGGAATAATCACCATCAATTAATAATGACTCCGATAGACCTCCCTCAAACAGATACGGATCACGGAATAATCACCATCAGTCATTAACGGCTCCGATAGACCTCCCTCAAACAGAAACGGATCACGGAATAATTACCATCAATCATTAACGGCTCCGATACACCTCCCTTAAACAGATACGGATCACGGACTAATCACCATAAGTCGTATACGGTTCCGAAACACCTCCCTCAAACAGATACGGATCACGGACTAATCACCATAAGTCGTATACGGTTCCGAAACACCTCCCTCAAACAGATACGGATCACGGACTAATCACCATAAGTCGTATACGGTTCCGAAACACCTCCCTCAAACAGATACGGATCACGGACTAATCACCATAAGTCGTATACGGTTCCGAAACACCTCCCTCAAACAGATACGGATCACGGAATAATCACCATCAATTAATAATGACTCCGATAGACCTCCCACAAACAGATACGGATCACGGAATAATCACCATCAGTCATTAACGGCTCCGATAGACCTCCCTCAAACAGAAACGGATCACGGAATAATTACCATCAATCATTAACGGCTCCGATACACCTCCCTTAAACAGATACGGATCACGGACTAATCACCATAAGTCGTATACGGTTCCGAAACACCTCCCTCAAACAGATACGGATCACGGACTAATCACCATAAGTCGTATACGGTTCCGAAACACCTCCCTCAAACAGATACGGATCACGGACTAATCACCATAAGTCGTATACGGTTCCGAAACACCTCCCTCAAACAGATACGGATCACGGACTAATCACCATAAGTCGTATACGGTTCCGAAACACCTCCCTCAAACAGATACGGATCACGGACTAATCACCATAAGTCGTATACGGCTCCGATACATCTCCCTAAAACAGATACGGATCACGGAATAATCAACATCAATCAATAATGGCTCCGATACATCTCCCTAAAACAGATACGGATCACGGAATAATCACCATCAGTAATTAACGGCTCCGATAGACCTCCCTCAAACAGATACGGATTACGGAATAGTCATCATCAATCATTAACGACTCCGATACACCTCCCTCAAACAGATACGGATTACGGAATAGTCATCATCAATCATTACCGACTCCGATACATCTCCCTAAAATAGATACGGATCACGGAATAATAACCATAAGTCATTAACGGCTCCGATACACCTTCCTTAAACAGATACGGATCACGGAATAATCACCATCAATCAATAACGGCTCCGATACACCCCCCTAAAACAGATACGAATCGCGGAATAATCACCATCAATCCTATACGGTTCCGAAACACCTCCCTCAAACAGATACGGATCACGGAATAATCACCATCAATTAATAATGACTCCGATACACCTCCCTCAAACAGATACGGATCACGGAATAATCACCATCAATCAATAACGGCTCCGATACACCCCCCTAAAACAGATACGAATCGCGGAATAATCACCATCAATCCTATACGGTTCCGAAACACCTCCCTCAAACAGATACGGATCACGGAATAATCACCATCAATTAATAATGACTCCGATACACCTCCCTCAAACAGATACGGATCACGGAATAATCACCATCAATTAATAATGACTCCGATACACCTCCCTCAAACAGATACGGATCACGGAATAATCACCATCGATCAATAACGGCTCCGATACACCTCCCTCAAACAGATACGGATCACGGAATAATCATCATCAATCATGAAATGCTGGGATATACAACCCTAAAACAGATACGGATCACGGAATAATCGCCATCAGTCATTAACGTCTCCGATACACCTCTCTTAAACAGATACAGATCACGGAATAATCACCATAAGTCGTATACGGCTCCGATACACCTCAAGTGGTCAAAACCTCTTACAAACGCGAACTCACAACAGTATTGGAACAGAGGTCCAGACTGTATCTCATTTAAAGGCAACTAACTGCAG